>NC_047523.1:35752376-35772376 GCF_902827115.2 Pseudochaenichthys georgianus | reverse complement strand
AAAAAGGTTGCCGACCCCTGGCCTCGTACTTGTAGAATAAGGTCATGTAGAATAAGGCATTAATACGTGTTTTATAATGGCTAATAAAGAGCCAATATACTGCTAGCATGCATGTTGATGAACAACCAGTTGATGGTGAATTGATGTACTTTAATATAAAGATTTTTAAATGGCTCTTGATCAGGATGAGTACCTGATGACTGAGTCGGTGCGGTTGCAGCCCGGGATGGAGGAGGCCTTCTCGCCCGGGGAGCCGAGGATCTGCAGCGTCGTGTTGATGTCCACTTCTGTCGAGTGCTTTATGGAGAACTCCATCACCTCCGAGGGGATCAGAGGGGTCTCTCCCTGACAGTCGTCTGCCAATACATAACCTGCAGGAGGAGCAGACGCACGTTAGATCCTGCTATCTCAGATTTTAAGGCTTCTTTAAAACTTTTAACATAACAAATCATTTCCGTATAGTTTGCAATGTCTAATAGCCTTTATGTAATTGTTGTGTCTTATAACTCTCGGTGTACACATCTGTATATTCCTTTGTTACAGCTCTACATTCGAATAGGAGGAGGCGTCTGGCGCAGTGGATAGAGCCCTGGTGTTGGGATCAAACCCCACTGCAGTCAGCATGTCGTTGTGTCCCTGAAGACCCTTCACCCCAAATTGCTCCTGTGGGGATTGCCCACAGTATTGAGTATGTACCGGTAAGTCTCTTTGGATAAAAGCATCTAATAAGTAACATGTAATGTAATGTAATGAATAATACCAATAACAGACATTATTGGCCTTGTGAACATCAACAGGTGTGACAACAACTGAACAACATAAAGTCGGTTTTCCACCGCACACATTTACCAGTTTTAGTATTTTATTTTACTCCACAATATCTGCTGATCATAATATAACAGATTTCACTTTAAAAAGGCAGCTGCTTAAGGCACGTCTTTAATGATGTTGATCCAGACTATTTCATCAACACAAACCCACAGAGCCGGGTGGAGTCCTGTTTTCTGTCTGGTCTACAAATAAAGTCGGATTTGATGTGGGATAAACTGCGCTGTTAAAGTTATTTATGAAAACTATAACAAGTGTATGAGACCATCATACAGCTTTTTTAGAAGTGCTTTTTTCAGTGCTATGCATGCCATAAAACCATGTGAGAATATGTGGAAACTGAACCCTCTTAATATATATATTTAAATATGTTTAGATATCTGTAATACTTGACTGCAAGCAGTGTTCATTTTGGCAGCTATTTTTGATTTAGTCTTCAGACGAAAATGGTTGTTAGTTTTAGTCACATTTTATTCCTTTTTATCCATCATAGTTTTAGTCTAGTTTTAGTTGACGAAAACTCAAAACGTTTTCTCTCTTCAAACCAATTAAGTTATACAGGATACAGGACCTACAAATACAAATACAGGAATCTGAAATTAGAATCAAGGGGACAGCATCAAGTGTTGAAATTCGTAAAGCAACATTTCACTCTCTTAACACTTTACTTGTGTAATATCTAGGGATGGGTGTCGTTAAGGTTTTTAACGGTACTACTACTCTTAAAGATCTGTGTGCATGCCACTGCAGCGTGTCTGTTAGGCCCCGCCCCCGCACACACACACAGAGAGAGAGTTAGGCCCTGCCCCCCGCACACATAGAGAGAGGGAGAGAGTTAGGCCCCGCCCCCCGCACACAGGGAGACACAGGGAGAGAGTTAGGCCTTGCCCCCGCACACACAGAGTGGGAGGGAGAGAGTTAGGCCCCGCCCCCCGCACACAGAGACACACAGGGAGAGAGTTAGGCCCCGCCCCCCCCCGCACACAGAGAGACACAGGGAGAGAGTTAGGCCCCGCCCCCCGCACACAGAGAGATTGCTCTTCTGGAGTGAAGAGAGCGGAAATAATGATATTGCAAGATAGAAACGTAAGATGCATTTTGACAGACAAGGCGGACACTTGGGGGGAAATATCCTGCATTTTGAATGTCCGATAGTCCACCATTAACACCTTAGTCCCTTCTCGCCAACGGAAACTAAATATACATTTCGTCATAGTTTTTATTATCAAGAATCTATTTTTAGCTCGTCATCGTCTCAGTCGTGTAAAAAAGGTCGTTGACGAACATTTTTCGTCACAGTTTTCGTTGACGAAATTAACACTGACTGCAAGTGTAGTTTATATTTATGTTTTTTAAATCCTTGTTTAAGTATAATTTATTGTGTGTGTAATATCCCGTGTGTGCGTACACTCTAAAATCAGCTATTTTAATTTAGATGTATAAAACATTATAATGGACTATCACCAGGAACAGGGGTTAAAAAATGCCCCATGTAATTCATGTAGTTAGTTTGATGTATAAAGAAAGGTTTGCAAACAGAAACACTTAATTGAGAAAATTAAAAGGAAGATCAGACTCCAACAACATTTTCTAAAATACATAGACACAAAGAAACAAAGTGTGATGTCCTGCTGCTGACCTGAGACCAGTATGAGCCAGTGGATGTCCTCGTAGAGGTCGTCCAGGACTTTGCGGTCCATGGACTCGGGGTCGGAGGTGGCCATGAGGTGCTGCTGCGTCCTCTGCAGCTGGCCGTGCAGCCGCGTCACCCGGTCCTCCAGCAGGCTGCGGGGGGGCGACACAGAGACAACGTTAACACAGGAAACACTGCTGCTGATACCGTCTGAACTAGTGTTAATTTGGTCAGCTATTTTTACATTTAGTTTTAGTCTTAGTCCTGTATCAAATGTCCTTGTTAGTTTTAGTCATATTTAGTCACATTCATCCTGTTTTTATTTAGTCAAGTTTTAGTCGACTAAAAGTCTGAACATTCTAGTCAAAGACAACTAACCCTACTTTTTGTCAATGAAAAAAACTGACTATCAGATGTAACGTCATCTTTGATAATATTTCGTCTCGTCACTTTCCGTCAACGATATTGCATGTTGATTTCGTTACAGTTATTGTTTACTGACGTCGGTGCGGTCTCGTCATCGTCTCGTCTTAGTCATGGGAAAAAAGGTCGTTGACGAACATATTCGTCATCGTTTTAGTCAACGAAATGAACACTAGTCTGAACTCCAGGATCACACTGAAACTCCAATACATTTATAGTAAAGCAAACTTTGCCACACTTTTAAAATCCCTAAAGACATAATATGGATGCCTAAATGAAGTTTCTTGCACTCTGTTTATCTGTATGTTGCCACATATATGTTGCTATGTGAATGTATATCTGTTGTGTAGCAGATGTGAAAACAAATACCCCTCTTGGACTATAATTCAAGATCTAATCTAATATCGCGCAAAACTAGAGAACCAATTGTTTTGTTTACAAATGTATTTCTGTTAGTTCAGATATACAAATCAGGTTTTACACACCGGTTGAATACATTTGACTACAGGAGAGGATATGGAGTACTGGGTTATTGTCGAAACGAAAGTCAATATATAATATCTGTGAAAAACGGACTAATAAATAATTATGTGTTTTCATTTAGAGTATTATTATTATTATTATTATAGTATTGTTCAATACCAGGAGAGGGTATTTGTTTATTTTGGATAGCGTGGGCTACTTTTCATAAGCGAGCTGTAGAAAAAATATGAATGCCGCTTCCGGCAACACGGCTACAAAAGGGGTGTAGTTTGTGATGGCCGGTTTCTTGTTCTCAAAGCCACGGAGAGAGAACCAGGCGACAGTGTGTGTGAGGCTCCGGAGACGCCGTTGGTATGTTTATTGTGTTTATGTACTTGATCTGGGGCCTATACTACGAAGCTGGTTCAACCTAACCTGGATATGTTTGAGTTAGCCGGTTGGCCTAATCCAAAACATACGCGCTCTCGCTAAACTGTCCTACGACGCTGGTTATCAAGTGGATCGCTCAAGCCAGCCGTGTCCTATCTAGTTAGGTGCGCGTTCACATGAAAGGGGTGGTATCTGGAGCATTCGACCAATCACAAACATGGAGAAGCGCACTGACAGCGCAGCGTCATACTTCCTGAATGAAAAGTGAACTTTAATACTAGTCAAAAATGAAGAAGTTAAACTTTAAACATCCATGACTTAAACACTTTATCCAGGATCAAAGCCACATAGCTGCACCTGCAAGGTGAATACAGCTGGCAAAAGAAAAAGTGTTTGAATGCGTACATTAACAGGTTTATGATATCACTGCCCCGTCTAAAACACGATCTGACTTTAATTACATTTGACTCGAGTGTTTCGTCAACTTATGTGTTGCTTAAAATAATACTTCTGCATACAGTATGTGACACTGTGAGTGTTGCACGGCCAGATACGGCTCAGCTGACTCAGATGAGGAGATATATGATACATTATGAAGTGATATGCCGCGGACTGTACTTAATGTACTCTGATCCGGTTACTTATGTTGTGGCCGATATTTAAGTGCTTTCTTAACGCTAATGTTATAATAGTCAGATTGCTCTGAAGATGGAGGTGATATTCTATTAATGTTCACGTTCACACAGTCGGTGATTTTTGCCGGCCGTCTTTCCTGCAACGGCAGTTTTTCTGTATTTCCTTTCTCCTGTAATATGACTTGATCGCTTTAAACTCCGCACACTGAGCTCTGATTGGTCAGCAGGCGGTGCTTTCACTGAGTTGAGCTCTTAGCCTGCAACCTAACCTGGTCCCGACCAGGTTAGCTGCTTAGCATAAGTTACCATGGAGATCTAGCCTGCTAAAAAGAGAACCAGCTTCGGATGACCGGAAAGCCGGAGTTTTCCCTGAATTTAGCCGGCTAAGCGAAAATCCTGCTTCGCAGTACACCCCCCTGGTGTCGCACTTTGCGAGAGTGCTGTTGCGCAATCAGCCGTTTTTTGTATACGTTTGTTTTCTGTGTAATTTAGACAGCGCAGGTGTTCAGAAGAGGTTTTCTCTGGTGCTTGTTTCCAAGTGGAGATAAACACTCTTATTAATTCATTTAAGTTAATGATGTGGTTTTAAAGTAACAATTTATCCTTTTTAATTAAAACATAGTTTGTGGTATTATTGTTATTATTGAGAATGCAGTGAGACCTGCAAAATGTTGTAATTTGTGTAGCATGTGATCTAACTTTTGTTTGTCCTTTGTGTTTTGAAGGTTTTCAACCTGATCAATTCTTGGAGCTGTCTTGATAAATAAAAGACAAAAAGAACGAATTTGAGTTGTCCAAAGCGTCCTCTGTTGCCCTCTAGCCTATCAAGTCAGGCTAAATCACTGGTACAGGCCAAACACCTGAAGGACTTGACAGTTATGTTTAGTGTGTTTACTTTGTGAGCAGGGGGATGCAGTGGTCGGCGGCCACTCGTCCCAACATGCCGATGCTGGACAGCTGATCGCAGAACAGCTCTCTGTCGTCTTCCTGCAGCTCGTTGATCTCCTCCTCCTCGTGAGACGATATGCCGTTCACTGACTGAAAGATGAAGTTAAAAGTGTCAAGAAGAGGATTTTTCACGACACAATTAATCAATGATGTCTCCATGTACACTTAAATAGTCAAATACATAATGCATACTTTTTATTTTAAGCACAAGTAGATCAAATATTATAACACTCTTTACTTCTATCTTTGAACACCTTTTTATTTAAGGTCGGCCTTACATTTTTTAAACCGACTCGCCTTCCTTCAGTAAATCACACTGTGTGTCATTAAGGAGAAGTAGTCTAGTCTCAAGAGTCTCACCAGGTTGCGGGTGCCGTCAGGAGCAGCTAGGTGACACTGGATGTACGAGTTGAAGACTTGGATCGCCGGCTGGACGAAGCAGCCGCGAGGAAAATGCTCCTCGTCCTGAACGAGCGTCAACCACGACTCGAGCAGCTTGTCGTACGCCTCCATGTAAACCATGTCGTCTTTATCCAGCTGAGGGAACAGACAAAGAGCGAAATGGATGTCAGCAAAACAATCTTTATTACAATGAGAGCATTCACATCTCTGGGTTCTGTTCTCTTGAATCAAATCAAACTTTATTTGCATATCCCAAAATCACAAAACAAGTTCGTCTCAGTGGGCTTCACTGATTAAAAACAAACAACAACATTGTATCTGACGGAGTTACAGCGAAATGAGAAGACAAGATAGTGTGTGGAATACAAATAGAAATAAAACAATGAATGACTTGAAAGATGAAGGTGTTGTTACTCACCACCTCCTCTAGGGCGGCGCTGCGTCCGAACGAGCAGGTGAGCAGCGTGAGGCAGTTGATGAAGGAGGTGAAGAGGTCGCTGGGCAGCGCCGTCAGACATGTTCGAGGAAACATGGTGATCAGATTGGAGATGATGTTTGAGATGCCCATCGCCTCCGAGTCCTCGATCTCAATGCTGAGGATTAAGCATGGAAAAAAAGGTTAATTAAAATAAGGCAAGGCAAGTTTATTTATATAGCACCGTTCAACACAAGGCAATTCAAAGTGCTTTGCAAAAATGAAAGACATTGAGAAACATATCATAAAATGGCATTTAAAAACACTCATTTAAAAGCGAAGATAATAAAACATGAATAACAAAAAGGTACGTGAATAAAAGTTACAGTGCAGTGTGAGATATGAATATTATCAATTAAAAGCAGCAGCAAAAAGAAAAGTCTTCAGCCTGGATTTAAAAGTTAAAGGTAGGGTAGGTAAGAATGGAGAAACCAGCTCGAGTGCGCTAGAACTACGCAGCCGAAAGAAATCTGCCCCTTCCTTCAGACTCCCTTACAGAGCTCCTCCTCCAACACACACGAACATGACCAATGAGGGCACGAGATAAGTGTGTGCCCAGATGGAGGGCTGACAGGCAGGTAGGCCATCCAGTTACTTTAGCCGGGCCGGCTCAGGTGATTGGTCGTGCTTTTTACAGCGCCACGGCTTCCACTGATTACATGTTTTTATGGTCAAAGTATTCATTGCTATCAGGATGTTAAGAGCATTCCATGGAATATAACAAAAAGTGTTTCTGAAGTGAATTACCTACCCCACCTTTAAGTTCAAAATACTTTATGTGGAAGACTTCTTACTACTTATTCTCTTTTTGCCTAACGCCGTTTACAGAATCTCAAGGTGCGATTTTAACTTGAAACTCAGTACAGCGTGTACCAGTCGATTCCTTGTGATTGTAAGAATCCACTGGCATCACGTTTAGTGGTAAAAATCAATTTGCATGTCTTGACCGAAATTGTCAAACCCGTTCTTTTCCATTTTTAAATCTGACTCGTGCTTTGGCTCGAGGAAGGACAGTTTCCACTCTGCAGGCTGAGGCTAAACTGGGGTCAATTTCCACTTTACCCCCTGCTGACCCCTGAGCAGTTTCCACAGCTGCAGCTGAGGTTGTATCTAAGGTATTTCCGCCTCAACGTGCACAGAGTACAAAATGATAGAACAAATGGCTGCAATTACACTTCTCGTAGGACGGAGCATTTCATCATCAGATAATACCATGAAGAGTGAAGTGACATGTGTGGACACGCTAAAATCATATTGCGTTACAAATGGGAGGATTGCGTGACCTACCACACGAGACATAACTGTGAGCAAGCAGATAGAGGAAACAAAAACAAAAGTCTAAATCCAATGAGTGTGAGGGACACGAGAGGAACAGAAGGGGGGAAGGTCCGTTGAACGAAACAGGGAATCGGGCTGGAAAGCGCTGGGATTTATCCAAACATGTGTTGCTAATTGAAAACATACTTGATAATAAATGTGTGTCTGTAGTCGCAGCACTGCAGGGTGACACGGAACAATCTAAAAACATTAACACAAAAATAAATGGTCCTGTTATTAAGTTATAAAACCCTACAACGACACAAAGCTTGCTGAAAATATGGCTGCACAAATGTCAATAGATGTACGTGCATCATCACACCTAACACACATTTAAAATAACTTTACAGATGAAATTATATTATTATTAATTATACATATTAATAGCCGTCAGTTTATTTTACAGACAAAAATGTATTGGGTATTTAAATAATAGAAACCTAGACATTTAGAGTATTTTAGAGTTCGATAAATAAACATATATTTTTGGTCACAGACAAACAAGATGACACAGATATAAAGTGATTAAGTTATTATGCAATGCAAACATGTTTTTCTACGTTTTTGCAAAGATAATAAAAGAAAGTCTAAATACGCCATGTGCCGACACTCAAGGGGGAATTTACCAAAAAATCTCATCACCTCTCGAGGTTTCCTGCATATCTTTGCCTTTGCAGAATCTAAAGAAAAGCCGTGAGTTTGTGTTTGAGCCGACACACCTCAGCACAGCCGGTCAGAGGCACGCTGTGTGAGAGGCCTCGCTAACCCCCATCAGATGGAGTTGGAGTTCAATTGCGAGCAGAACTGTTCAATCACTGCAGATCGGCCATCCCTCTCCGCATGGTCTTCCGATGAGGCAATTGGAAAAAAGCTCCAAAAATAGGTGATTACAGACGGAGCGGGAGAGAGGAGGGAGAGACCCTACTAACTGGGTCACATGGTGTGTGTGTTTCATTTATTTATTTATACATGCGAGTGTGGGCCCTTAATTCAGATCAGAACCCCCTTTGACTATAAAATGAACTTGCCTTTGACGACAGACACACCCACAAACGATCATAAAATAGTTCCTCTATATTTAATCACACACACTGTTCCTATGAAAACTGCTATTTATATTAAAAACCTCCACTAACCTATAACTTGTTTTATTTACGGATACAAAGTGACTACGTTAGGGCCACAGCATGATTACAAAAAATGGATGGAATAAATATAGGCAGAGAGAGATAGGAACTTTCTTATACAGAAAGGTCTGTCGCAGCGTTGCAATGGTGTCTGGTTGCACTTGTACACGTTGTATTCTCTGAACAGATTGCCAGTGATTTAATAAATATGTTTTGACTTCTTCGTAGAGGCAGAGTATATTTATGGCTGCTTGTGTTGTCAACGTTCGAGAAATGGTGTTTCTTCGTATAACTGAAACAAGTGTGTCAATAAAAAGTATTGTTACTCCAGTTCGAATCCCGCCTCGGCCGCCCCCGCGTCAGGCCGCTGTGTCCTTTACACTTTACCCGCATTACTGCTCCATGTCCGCAGCAATGACTCTTACATGTCTAATATGTGTAATGTGTACTTGTAAAGCGCTTTGAGCACCTGTAAAAGCGCTCTAATAAAAAATGTAATGCATTATTATTATTATTATTATTAAGATTGTTAAACCTGGAGAGAATAATACAAAGCACTCATTTAATCACTTCAATAAGTACCATACATTAAATATAGCGCATTAAGTCAATAGACATTTAAGGAGCCCAGAGGAGTTCAATCTTCTGGTCGATCCATTGTAACTTTTTTAGGGTCCATGTTGACAAGATCAATTTAAGGCTGGGGGGGGGGGGGGGGGGGGTAATAAGATCGGCTAATGCATTGTTGTTAAAAGTCTTGCAGCTGTATTGAGTGAACAATATAACTTTCGAGGCAGGTTGAAATAAAGGCCTGAAATACGATGAAAAATAGCTCTATTTTTGATAGTTTGACTTTTTTTTAGAATGAACCAATCTGTGATATAAACAGACATTCGTTGCAGCACTGGCAGACTTATTTGACAACAGAGGAAGAGTGCTCTGCTTGAGTGCACTTTGGCATAACAAGGTGAGCAAGGGGAAAGTGTTCCCTCTAAATGTTCTTTAACTGGTGTATGACCCGAGCCGCTGCCTCACTCGCTGCTAAAAACAGAGCAGTAATCTGCTTTAATGCATCCTCCTGAAGCCCTAAACACACTTATTCTCGGTGACGCACACAGAACAATCAATGGGCTCCAAACAAAGCCTCAAGGCAACACAACAACTTCTATTTCAAGCCATCGAGAATCACAGACTGAAAGGGCCCGATGGTTCCGTTTCTTTAACGACACACACTGGGGGACACTTCTGTAGCAATGGAGTCAGGACTCAAAAGGCGCTTTCACATCAAGTGCTTTGCCGTACTTAGTTCCCAGTACTTAGTTCATCAGAACTCTTTAGTTCTCATGAACTAAGGACAGATCGCGTTCACACCGGAATAAGTCCCTGGGGGTGGATTAGGCAAATGAAGCCGCTGACGTCACTTCTTCTTCTTCTGCTTTGGGTTTACTGGCAGGCCGCAAACTACTTCACGGCGTATACTGCCGCCCGAAGTCCCCGGCCGGAAGTCCCCGGAGTTGGGGACCTTCCGAGTAAATCGCCAGAACGCCGGCACCTCCTCATCTCCACCGCTCCCATTTTTATTTTGTGTTGCCATAAGTTAGTCTCTCTCCGTTTCTGCGCTGGGCTAATGCTAATGCTAATAATGCTAATGCCAGCAAATAAAATGGCTGCTTCACAAAACTTTTCTGAGTTTTACGGGGCGTGGTTTGCAATCCGCCCGGCCAATCAGAAATGGGAACCCTTTTCTCCCATGAAAGTACCTGCTCCCTAGCAGGGACTGAAAAGGGGTGTGAAAAGATTCTCATGAACTAAGTTCTAGTTCCGGATTTTTTTGGTGTGAACGCAACATTTCAAGAACTATCGGAACTATACCGGGACAAGTACTCCGGTGTGAAAGCGCCTATTGAGACACGAGGAGAGCTGGAGCTTTGATGTCAAACACTGACGGTTTATTTGGAGCTTCGACCGGAGAATTCACACGACATGTCACGGGCCACGATCTGACCACAAGGTTGAGATGCCACAATCAATTCTGAAGACCCCTCCTGCAGCTCGAGGTTTTAACTAGTTCAGAGTGTAATAACCAACATTCTTCAACAGATA
Organism: Pseudochaenichthys georgianus; assembly: GCF_902827115.2. Lineage (NCBI taxonomy): Eukaryota > Metazoa > Chordata > Actinopteri > Perciformes > Channichthyidae > Pseudochaenichthys > Pseudochaenichthys georgianus. The sequence continues at coordinate 35,761,633 of NC_047523.1, read as the reverse complement.
GACTAAACAGCTGAGGACACTGGATCACATTTGTTGTCGCTTATGGCTCGGGGTCATCTCTAACTATCTCTGACCGAAAGTTGCCCGGTCACAAACTGGTAACAACAACAACTTGCGAGGGCAGCCCCGCCTTATGGGAGATAACGGCTGCTCAAGGCTGGGCCTCTGCGTCAGAGGGCAAAAGGTAAACATGTAGGGCGAAATTATTCCCTTTAAATATATTCTATTATTTCTCTGTAAATAGAAAATGATTTCCTTGATTTGTTGAGTGCAGATCGAGTGTTTGATTCATTCTGCAGGACAAAGGATACAAACAAGTGCTGCATTGCTTCCCATTGGACGCTCTGATTACAGACTCTTGACTCCGAAGTCCAAAATGTCGCCGCTGCAGGAAGGATTAGGAGAATTGGTTTGGAGGCTGAGCTTGAGAAATGAAAAATGATTTTGTTTGCTCAGAACACTGAGGTTCAGAACTGCTTAGTAAAGGGATTTCAGCTAAATAAATTGAGCTAAATACTGAGTAGACACACACTTTAGTGGAGTGAAAACCAATGCCATTTCCATGCATCTTTACGAGTAATGGAAATCCTGAAATGCTGAAAATGTGCCCGAATTTCCCACCAAAATATCATCAATCAAAAATAGTTTTAGTTCACAGGTTCAATCATTTTCTCTCAAAGTGTAACAATCCTCACATTATCAGACTTAGTTCTACATTTATTAATTTCTTTTTTTCTTTCTTTGTTTTAAGAAAAGTTGGAATATAAATACTTAGTAGCTTATTTTATCATTAAATCGTCAAAATAGAACGGATAGATTAATTGTTTACTTCGTATGTCTGCAATATGTCTTTTATAGTGAAGTGCATATATAACATACCACTAAATAAAACCTTTTATCTTAACACTTAACTAATATTAAATGTACACATTTATCTTGGAATACTAAAATTGACTGTATACGGATATTATTATACAAAGTCAAAAAAAGTCAGCTTTATTGTCAAGAATTTTACATGTTGTACATCGAGAAATCTTTTAATACATCTGATATAGCTAATGAGAAATGGTCAATCAATAAAATAACTATGCGAAAATGATCTCATAAAGAAACCGATTTCCCACAATAGTCCATTACAACCAGATTTAACTACCTCGATATAAAAAGGTAAAGAACATTAGATATGATCTATGTGAATATTTGTTTCATATTTCCCAAACTAACTCAATCAATTATTTTGTTCCTTTCTAAATCAAATGTTCGTTTTTTCGATTGCATCTGCCTTGATTTCCAGTTGATATATCGACGCAGTGTTGATTTACACTTAAAGGTGGGGTAGGTAATTCACTTCAGAAACACTTTTTGTTATATTCCATGGAATGCTCTTAACATCCCGATAGCAATGAATATATTAAGTGCTTTGACAAAAAATACATAACAAAATATCATCAGTGGAAGCCGGAGCGCTGTAAAAAGCACGACCAATCATCTGAGCCGGCCCGGCTAAAGTAACTGGATGGTCTACCTGCCTGTCAGCCTTCCATCTGTGCACAGACTTATCTCGTGCCCTCATTGGTCATGTGCGCGTTCGTGTGTGTTGGGGGAGGGGCTCTGTAAGGAAGTCTGAAGGAAGGGGCAGATTTCTTTCGGCTGCGTACTTTCAAATTGTGTATTTTCAAACTCTAGCGCACTCGAGCTGGTTTCTCCATTCTTACCCACCCCACCTTTAAACTGCCTGGAGAGAGAGAAGAGCTTGTCTTCAGTTCGGTAACAGAGTGTGCAGATGCTAAATCCGAACCCATTAAATCACAGACTCAACAAGCAATTACTTCCTGTAAATAAAGCAGAAATGCCTCAGAGTGGCTCTCTGCTGCGCTGACCTCCATCACTTGTTGAGTCTCTGAATTTAAGAAACATCCAATCCTTGAGAAGCCAGAGGGAGATAAACAGCCACGGAGACGGTAGCCAAGGTTTTATTAAAGTTATTCTGCTCACTGATCCTGCTCCTTGAATACTTCAGTGGAAAAGACCAGCTGAGGTTTATTAAAATAACCCATTACATTTAGATTTAAACATATTACAGAGCTTATTACAGAAATTATTCAGTTAGTGTTAAGTTTGGCTTTTTGACTTCGTGTGATTTTTGCGCACTATTTTCCATCACTGCGCAGTAAGATTAATTTAGCAAAGGGAAAGTTCATTTATTTGAGTGTAGCGGTTGTGTAATAAGCTCAGCATCCCGAGGGGAGCTGCTTTCAAAAGGCAGGTCTGAATTAGTTCCTGCTGTGGTTTCTAAAGCCTCACTATCAAGACCTGGAACAAAAACAATGTAATATTCTCTAATCCCTGAATGTGGACTGCTTCTCCATCTGGGGATTTACCAAAGTCTGCAGTCTGGTTGTTTTAATGGACTCCACCCTCTTTTTGCACACATCCCGTCTGTGTATTTCATCCTGCGTTCATATTAGTGGAACCTTTCAAAAGGGGCCAGTATATGTTGATTTTCCAGTTCATATTTGTATCTCTACTTTGACACATCTCCACGCTTTAATGTTCAAAAAGCTCTTTATTTTTCTCATACTGCCTGTGCTGCAGCACCTCTTTTCACCCTCTGTCTGAAACCAGAGCCCAGTCTGCTCTGATTGGTTGGCTGGCCGGCTCTGTTGTGATTGGTCAACCGCCAAGAGATGTCCAAGAGATCACGTACAATGTGTTGGAGCGCTAGCCAATAGAAGCGTGAGACTAACATAGTAATATGATAATGTTACACGAGTAAAGAAAGGATTTATAATAGCTTTTTTAGTTTTGAAATTGTAATGTTTTTTATATAAAGCACTAAAAGAAACAACCTTGTTCCAGAAATGTGACAAACATAAACGTATCTTGCCTGCTTTGCCTTACATTTCAAAAGCTGTGCGGGTTACTGCTTTGAGCTTTGTGAGCTGTGGGTTCTGCCACTGAAAGCCGCAAGCCTTACGGTCTTCAATGGCTGTACAAAATGTAATGGCAATCAATCCAATAGTTGTTGAGATATTTCAGTCTCAGTCAAAGTGGTGACAGACTAACATTGCCCTCCACAAAGCGCTGCCACTAGCCCGGTTAAGAAAGATTTAGTGCAGACTAAAAAAGACTAAATGTTTATTAAATCTGTTGCTGGTGGCGAGTAAAAAAGCTCTGATCACCAGATAGCCCAAATTAAACGCATGGATGGATATTACAACGGACATTTACAAAATGGAGAGGATAACATCATCTGTCAATCACAAACTGGAACTATTCGTGTCACGATGGAGAAAGTGGACTGATTTCGTAAAACCTCATAGGCCAGATTTTATTTTTACAAACGTATGATTTAACTGTGAAGTCCTGATCCCTCCCTAATGCTCGTATTGTTCGTACTTTTTACTGTTAGGCATTTCGGACAGACAAACTTAAGATGTACAATTACTATGTCTCCAAAAAACACTGTGTAATTGTTTGCTGCCAAATGTCAATAAAAAATCGATTACAAAAAAATAAAGATTTAGTACAAACAGAACGACTGTATAGCCATCAGAGACACAGCAGCCTGAGAGTAAAGAGCAGCACTGACCCGTTGATCATGCTGAGCAGACCCTCCACCAGGTGGGCCAGGTAGGACACCTGCGCGCCCTCATCGGGGAACACGGGCCCGTGCATGGAGGCCAGCTGGGCCAGGCACTGCAGAGAGTCCTGCGCCATGTCCGAGTCCTCGCGGATCTTCCTGTGTACCTGCAGCAGGACAGAAGAAATGTAGGTCTTAGTCTTCAAGGTATGACAGAGGAATCTTATGGACTGCTCGATGAACCAGCAGAATAGAATTGGAGCGAGGAAACCCTCTTTAATGGGCACACATGCACACAGAGCACACGGTGACATGTGTTCTCTGCTTTTGAGCCATCCTAGGAGTAGGAGCACTTTAGATTTGTGTTGGAAATAAAAGCACTCACAAAAGAACAAATATATGGAAAAGCTTCTCCACAAACTTGCTTTTAACTATTTACTTAAATAGATTCAGACATATCAGCATCGGACCTCCTGCAATATGCAACACTCATTTATTTCACCATTTGATTTACGGTGGCAAAGCTAAAGTCTGAGTTAGTGTTTCAGATCCTCCCCGATTCACACGAATGGACTGCAACGCATCTACCCGACGTGCTCACAGGGCTTTTTCTAGATAACAGCCGGAGAATACGCTTAGAGTTAAAGACTTGAATGCCTCACAAAGAAAAAAAGACCTTGCTGAAAAGAAATAAACTAAAAGGAGTAAAACAGAGAAGGTGTGTTTATACTATAGAGATGTGAAAACAGGAGAATCAGCATATTATTTATTTTTTAAATTGTGCCTCATATAGCGAGAGAAAAACATGTTGTAGCTCCTAAGAGAGGTCAGAGGTCAGGATCACCTACAGAGCAGAGACATATTCGGCGACACAACTTGAGTACATGCGAGGTGTTTTAAAAACGTCTGCTCGGTTCATCTGTGCCGTTTGTAATTTATATTAAACCGGTGTAATCATTTTCGATACATACAAGTCTCTGTTGAATTAGTTGTGGTTCAGTACGGAGTCCAGGTCTGACTTTATATTTTTCATTTTGAATAATTGATTTAATTTGACTCAAAGAAATGGGATGGGATGTTAACTTTTTTCTTAAATGTAAGTCTTAAAATTGTATGCATTTGAATGAATGTGAATTAATAGTACACCACTTTTATATAACTTGTACTCACTGTATAATAAAAAAGAATCAGGTTCAAATTCAACCCAAATAAACGAAGGAATTAACAGAATTAAGTTTTTGCTAAGATCGACACTTTATTATACCAATTATATGTTGATGTGTAGCTCGTGTAGCTCCTCAAGGGAGTGATACACGTTTGACGGTGCTGACGTATACAAAAATAAAATGAGGATTTTAAATGGAACTGCTACCCCGCGACCCGACCACGGATAAGCGGGAGAAGATGGATGGATTTTAAATCACAAAACACTCCGGTCAGTTCTCTCCCAACAATCCACAAAAGAGTAGTAGAAATATGTAAGACCTTTGTAAGTGAAATGTAAGCATTTTACTGCTTTCTAAGGCTTTTACTTGAACTGAATTCAATTATTGTTTAAGACTTTTTATCCCTGCAAATGCCTACCGCGTCTACGGAGGGAGAAAGAGGGACCCTCGTCACATCGCCTTGGATACAGTGAGTGTAAAAGTAATCTACAAGTGGTCATTTAGTTCAGATGCTCTGGTGATACTTTCATGCATTCGTCAGTGGACTTATTAAACAAAGTGCCTTCAGAAGACCACTTTGAAACAGAACGAGTTGACCGAGAACAAAAAGGTGAACCCCTCGTCCCCCTGTCCCCGCTGTCAGAAACAGATCAGCTGAAAGCGGTCAGGAATAATACCCACTGCCGTCACCCAGCACCCGGAGAGCTGAGCTGAAACGAAATTGCGAATTGATTTTTTTGTAACACGTCTGTCTCTGCAGACGCTGTGACCCCCGGCCTCAGACTAACAATCACTGAGCTGGTCTGAGCCCACAGACAGCCTCAATCAAACCCAGAGAGGGAGATATCCGGTGGAAACAGCACTGCTCGAGTCGGTCTCATCTCGGCTCTGAGCTGCGGTTTGATTGTTGGATTTGGAGGCTGGTCCGTGCTGAGCTGTCACGCTCCGACAACGGAGGCAGAAGCATTGTGTCACAGACGGACAGTTACAGTGAGGAAGCAGCACTGAGTTAACACAGCAGCATGGCTTTCCACCGACTGAACTACATGGAGCTCAAATACCTTCCGCCTGTGGCTTTCTTCTCAGCCGGTCCAAGATCTTTCGTCTGTTTCTTTTTCTTCTCCCGCTTCTCCTCCCGTCATCCTTTTAAATCCAGACTGAGAGCTTCTTCATCGGCTCCACACAACACGTGAGTGCGTGACTCCATTGCAGAAGCAATCAAACTTTAATTCTCTCTTCTTCTTGCTCTCAAATCTTCTTCCCCATCTTACTCCCTCCCCTCAGATTCTTTCTCACTGCTTTTCCTCCCCCCCTCTGGAGCCCCGTTACTCGAGAGCAGCTGGGAAGAGATCTCCGGTGCTAACGTAACGCAGCCAGTGCCTCCGTAGTCTTTTCTGCTGCTGCCCTCTTCCAGAGCGTGAAGTCATCCTCGGGAAGAGCTCAGTGAGAGGAGGGGGAGCCGGGTGAGTGAGCAAGAGAGAGAGAGAGAGAGAGTGGGAGGGAGGGAGAGGTAGTGGGAGGGAGAGGTAGTGCAAGGCCAAAGGATTGAACAGCGCGAGCTCTGAAAAAGCAGCTGCACCAGCGAATGATCCATGCGATTCCAGTAATGTCAGTCGCCTTGAGTCTGACTATAGATACCCAACGTGTGTGTGTGTGTGTGTGTGTGTGTGTGTGTGTGTGTGTGTGTGTGTGTGTGTGAGTATGCAGGGAGTGGGAATGAAGAAAGGAGAGAGAGAGAACAAGATACAACAATATGGAACATTTTGGGCCTGCAGCTCCGATGACAGCTCGCTGATTAATCGATGGGCTCGGTATCTGCAGAGCTGGCGTTGTCAAAGTTGCTAATTTGGTGCTTATTGCGGTTGCTATGGCCGTGAGTGAGACTCTTTTGCATTAAATGAAAACTGCATAACGCGACGTGTTAAAAGTCGACTCAACACAAAGCGTCACACAAGAAAGAAGCCTAAGTAAAGAACTGCAAAATAAAATATGGTTGTAACTTTTGAATTTCAAATAATCATTTCGGATAATAATGTTCTTGTTTAATTGTGTATTATAAACAATGACAATAAATAGTGAAACATGCTCATTATAATGCGTAAGAAAGTAAGACCCGGAGACATTTCATGCACTTTCATATATGAGAATAAAGCATCAAAATCCTCACATCGGAGAAACAAAATCTTGGCATTTTGAAGTAAAAAAGTATTAATTTATCCTCCAAAAAGTATCAAATCTAATTTAGATTCAACTTCAGTCACTTGACTTCTCAGATAGGACAAGATCCAAGGATAATAAAACCCCCAAACTATTTCTGTATAGCTAAATCTACAGCTCACAACGGCAGTGTCTCTGCTGTCTGAGCATTAAAGAATAGCCAGAAACAAACGAACACATATCTTTACCTACTAAGCCATGTTGAATGCTTAATGTGAGTACCGTACTTTTCGGACTTTTTTACTTTGGCGCGCTACCTGTCTCACTCTTTTCCGGCCTCCAGCTTTTCCTGCTGGAGCCCGCCGCTTAGAGGTGGCGGGCGCGGACCGGTCATAGAGCCCGTAGTGTTAAGGTGGTTAATTTTACCTGTGAAATCCATAGATTTAGGAGGTTCCCTAGTGGCCGTTAGTGTACAAACAAAATGGGGAAAAAAGTTGCGGCTTATAGTCCGAAGAGTACGGTACCTGTGATTGGGAATCTGTCATGAAAAGGATTTAAAAAGGATCCTATTCTGGATTCAGATTCATTAATAATGTAAAAAACACATTTCTGTCTGTACTAACGAGGTATTGGGGTTCAGTACGCAGCTGGAATAAGGACGAAGAATATAACTGGAGAGAAAAGAAAGGGTGAAGAGAAACGAGGAAGTGAGTCGAAGCGAGAAGAAAATGTGCTGAAAAGTGAGGTGAGGAGAGAAGCATGTCGACAATGAGGAGGTGAGGAAGAGGGAAAGAGGATGCTGGAGGACAGAGAGAGGAGGGGAGAGCGACGGTGGTATTTATAGAAAGAGACAAAGCCCGGTGTCTGTTACCTCGGGGGCTCAGGGGCTCATCGTTCTGTTTTTTTCAAATCAACACTGAGCTTCCCACTTATTGTCTTTGCTCTCTTTTTCACCATCACCCTCCCTCTCCCTCCCTCCCTCTCAGATTGGGTTACTGTCTGCCTGCAGGAGAGTCTGAGGAGAATCAGCTGCAGCCTCATCAGCCGCTGCTCTCCTCACTGATTGTGTTTACGGGCTAAACACCAAACCACTCACTCCGTCTGCTCTGCCCCGCCATCTCATTCCAGGAGCAGTGGGGTAGGTTTCCATCGCCATGTAGCTGTACAGTGATACCGTACATCAGGGGCGAACCGTGTCCATCACAACCGGACCTTCTGTAGACACACAGAAGGTCGCCCGCCCCCCCCCCCCCCCCCCGTTGCACTTGTCATTTCAACATTAAAAACAATAAAACGGCATGAATTGCTTCGTCGCATTCATCTAGATCCTCTGTCTCGAGCCAGTTAACTAGCGGGCCTCTAGAGCACCCTGGGACCTCTGAAAGAACACGCCCATTGGCTACAAATCAATATCTGATTGGTTGATCCAACTGTCAGTCCAAACGTACGCTCTCATTCAGTGCAACGGCCAGGGCATTCGATCAAGGATGTAGAATACCTGGTTGAAGGATATTCTACCCAGAGACCCAGAACAAGATCTGATTGGTTGCTTTCTTTTCTAACACAAAACCACTGAAATTCTATGAATACCCTGACAGTTCGCCACTGCCGTAGATATCATATATTCTCTTGTAATTCAATTGAGAAACTATATATAGATATTATTATCCCTGTGTGTATTCTCATTTGTACTATCTGCGTTTCCCTGCCTTTCTATTGCAGCTATAACACATGAGTTTCCCTACGGGGATCAATAACGGTTTTATTTGAGTGTCTGTATTTTGCTAATCTAATGAAGGAAAGACTGAAGTATTAACGTATTGTGTGTCTGTTTGTGCTACAGTGTCTATTCTGTGAGTAGCACTGAACATGTGTTTATTCAGGGTTAATGGATGTCTGCATAAAAACCACATGGGTTGTGTGTGTGTGTGTGTGTGTGTGTGTGTGTGTGTGTGTGTGTGTGTGTGTGTGTGTGTGTGTGTGTGTGTCAATTTGAAGCAATGAAATAAACCAGACGCATCAAGAAGTCTGTGATGTGTGTGTCTGTGTGTAATTGTGTTTGCATGTGGATACACACTCAATCATAATTTGAAGCCGCTCTGCAATCACTCGGAGCAAAACAGAAACTAAAGACTCAGAGAAACACAAACACACAGCTGGCGCCAAAATTACAGACGCATCAGTTTGTGTAATCTCCCTTTTCTTTCTCCGCTCACCAGGTGTTAAATCGACAAAGGAGGAATGTGGTTATTTTCAAACGCCAACAACCACCGGGTCCTTCTTCATTTTAAATCTACCAACGACCATGTATCCCCAAATCTCCCTCACACTCTCTCACACCAATTGATCCA